>NC_143086.1:5000-7500 GCF_061535455.1 Colias philodice | reverse complement strand
CGTGGGCGTTGAAAGTGAGGCCGCTGTCAATCGTTAGGCCTAATATCTTTATTTGAGAAAAGTATTTAATTTCCACATTCCCCATAGCGAGCCGTGGCACGTCAAATTTTAACCTCCTCGTTGAAAGGAGAGCACAAGTTTTATTAGGTGCAAATTTTAGCTTGTTTTCCTTTCCCCATTCATTTATTACATTTAGGACACGGTTCGCTTTCATTTCAATTTCGAGGGCCGTGTCACCCTCAAAGACCAACACAATGTCGTCGGCGAACGCCTGACAGAATACTTTCATCTCCTCTAGCATCCATAGCAGAGGGTCCAGCAAGAGGTTCCACAGGATTGGTCCACCTATGGATCCCTGCACGCACCCCTTGCTGGTCCCCCTACTCACTTCCACGCCCGCATATCTAACTTTCACTCCCCTTTCACTCAGGTAGCTGCTGATCACCCGCCTCACGTTCCCCGGGCACCCAACTTCAGCCAACCGCACCTTTATGGCTGGCCACCAGGCGCTGTCGAAGGCTCCCTCTATGTCCAGCGATACCACAACAGAAATCTTCTTCTCCTCCCTCATATTTCTGATGTGGTTCACCAGTCTACAGAGGGCGTCCTCGGTGCTCCTCTGTGGCATAAAGCCATACTGGTGTGGGCTTATTTTGGGCAGCAGGTAGAACCTGAGTCGGCCGACCAGCATCTTTTCGAAGATTTTGCCGAGAACAGGTAAGAGGCCGATCGGTCGATAGGCTTTCGGTACCCGATATGATTCCTTGCCCGGCTTTCGCAGTATAACCACGGTCGCCCACTTCCACTGTGCGGGGAAGTAGGCGGCAGAGAGGCATCTGTTGAGCAAGGCAAGGAACCATCCCGGGTTACAATCCACAGCGTGCTGACAGATGTCGGCCGTGAGGCCATCCGCCCCGGGGGCCTTCTTGGGGTTGAAGGACCTTACGGCTCTCTTCAACTCCTCCATGATGAAAGGAGGGTCATCCGGGCCCGCCGGTGGTTCGGTGTCCAAGGACTCCGCACACCTGCGCACCCGACGATGTCCCTCACTTTCACCACTTTCCTGGTCCTCGGGGTAGAAGGTCTCCGCCAACAGTTCTGCCGAGCTTCGAGCATCGAGGGTCTCACCGCCCCTCGAAAGGGGCAGATCCTCCTCTCTCCCTGTGGCTCTATTAAGCACCCTGTAGATGCCCTCCCAGACCCCCTCCCTATCCTGTTTCCGGCAAAACTCCTTCCAACTCTTCTCTTGCGCTTCTTTCACTGCCTTTTCATACATCTCTCTTTCTTCCAGGTACAATCCAACCACGCGGTCTCTGCGATCAGGTGCTGCGTTTCGGATCCTGCGTCTCCTCGTGGCCACCTGCTTCTTCATCTGCGCGAGCTCATCATTCCACCACGACAAGGTGAATTTCTGTGTGTGTTTTTTGGTCGGCATTGTGTCTCTGCATGTCTGTGTGATTGCTTCAGTGTATCTGTCTATTGCGTCATCTATTTGTTGTGTGCTGTGTATTGTGTCTATGTCTTGTATAGTTAATTGTCTGTCCGACATCAGCCGGGTCAGTTTCTCATGAAACTGAGTCCAGTTTGCCTTGTGTGTGTTAAATATGCGTGTAGTTCGTATTATGTTCGTGCCTGTGGATTTATGTTGTCTGATGCCGAAGGATATGCCGTTGTGGTCCGAGCTCGTGAGACTCTCCTCAACCCTCCAGTTGTCCACTCGGTTCAGCAGATCGTCGGAGCACGCTGTCACATCCACGTAGCTAGAGTACCTTTTCCCACCTCTGATGGTATCGAACGTAGGGATGTCCCCGGTGTTGAGTATGTGCATTCCCATTTCTTCCAGTACAGCAGACACATCTCTTCCTCGCGAGTCTTCCACTTCGCCACCCCACCACGGGCTTTTTGCGTTCGCATCGCCTCCCAGGACCATCCTATGGATACCCAGCTCTCTCCCTATCCGCCTAAGATGGTCCAGGTAGAGCCCCACTGGTTTATCGGGCTCGAAGTAGAAGGACACTACAATCATCTCCCAGGCTTTGGTTCTGAGAGTGGCCACAACGATGTTGTTACTGCTAAGGCGTGTATGTAGTTCGACATCCAGTGTGTCGTCGAGTACTACAATACACGCCTTTACTGCTCCACCCCCTTCCCCTTCGCTCTGGAAGATCCTCACTCCATTGTATGTCCTCATACTTTTCGCCCCACCAACGTAGGGCTCTTGCAGCAATGCTACGCATGCCTTACGCTTGGTGGCTTCGAGCAGTAGCTCCCGTGTGGCGATTTGGCTCCGCTGGAGATTGGCCTGCAGCATTCGGTACTGGAAGGACTCACCTTGGGCAACCTTAGCAATACGCTACCGCCGATCTGGCCAGAGCATCCCACCTCTTTCTTTCCGTACACTCTCTGTCAAAGGCGCTGTGCTCTGCGCTGCCTTTCTTAGCCTTTATGCAGTTGATGCATTGAGGCACTTCTCCCCGCAGCCACTTGTCGCACTCGGTCT